>NC_051158.1:31837719-31868245 GCF_013339745.2 Dermacentor silvarum
TGGGAACTTGCTTGATATGTTTACCCAGAGGCTGTAATTATCTGACACCCTTAGAAACTTTCCCACGCATCGCGCGTAATACGGTCCAATTCCCTCAGAATGTCAACTTTCTGGCGCGTGGAGTTCCTTCAGGACATTGGGCAAATCCCTCTGCGGTTCGCCAAATACGCTTGGCAAGAAAGCTTGCGGTACACTCACCCATACACATGGCTCCCATTCTGTGCAATATGGAATTGCTACCGCCTAACATTCTTTCAGAACGGCGGGGAAATATTGTTAACCCTTTAATCACCCCTCTGCAGGCAAAATACGAAGGTTTAGTAATTGTCATTTTGCTCTTACTAACCAACACATCTATAACTATGTTCTTGGCATTACCGCTATGATTTCCCACATTCCCTCGTAACTATACTTAGAGGGAATATAGACACGCACGTTACAGGAACATAGACACGCACGCACACATACGTACACACAAAAATTATGTGCTAAAAAAATCCATCGCTTAGGTATGCCTCATTCTTTGAGTCCATGTCATTTTTTAGGAGCGCTGCTAACAAACAAGTCACGAATTACTAACTAGCACATAAACGAGAAGAAAAGGAACCGAGGTGCCCCCGATTTTTATTATCATATGAGAAGCCAACAAACGACACCAAGGGAACATAGGGGAAATTACTTGTTTTATTGTGTAAAAAAAAAAGAAATAATAAAATACTGGAAATGAAAAATCGGCGAAAAACTACACATAAGTACGTCTTGGACTGTTGATAGAAGTCCGTGACAATACCTGGTTCTCTCATACACGAATAACACAAGCCTACCGCTTGTCTCACGAAGCGCCTTCGAAATGCCTCAGAAACGGGGAAAATGAGAAAATCAAATGATTTCCTCCAGACTGCTTTCCCTCAGAGTCCGTACAGTTTAACGTCTCTTGATGTAGTGCTTATATAACGAATTATACAAAATAGGGCTAATTATTAAAAATGTCAGCAACAACGTAAACGCAATCTCGAATGTGGGCGGAAGAAGCCTGCAATGACACATACGGGAGCGGAGGGAAGGAAGGGGTGGGGGGGGGAGGGGGGGCGGGTTTCGGCACTGCCCGCGGAGCCTTTGCACCGGCCGCGTCAACGCGTGACACCACAGTAACTATGACCATTGTGTCGCAATGGCACATATTCTTGGAGATATTAGCCACGCACACGTACCCAACGGCACGTACACAGATATTCGTACCCGGTCGTACACGTTGTCCATTCTCGCGCATGGCGATTGGCTCAAGTTGTCTAACTAAACAAGGGGCCACTCGCCGAGTGATGCAGGGAGAACGTCGTAAAGAAATCTTCGCTTCGACACTCCGTGTATACGCTTCGTGCGACTGTCCTGCCTTATGACAATCTCACCCTGTAACGAGAACTTCGCCTTCCTTGCAAGTTTCCCCAGAAGGGGGTGCGCACAACACTTTCTTGTGTTCCTGTGTTCTATTCTAATTCCTTTCTGCAATGCACCACAATGCTAAATGTAAAAGCGAGCAGCATAACTTTCGAGAAAGTTTGAAACAGCCATACGTGCACTCCAAAATGCTGCCTCGCTTGTGTGCTTCATACAATCTCGTCTGTATTCTGTCTATGCAGCACCATGGAAGTTGACGGGGAGAAGCCCCTGCCGTTACGCATCCAACGGGTGCGAAGCCTACCCCTTAGGCTGAGGCAAGGAGCGCACTGGAGGCAACGTGTCCTCAAAGGTGAGCGACTGCTCAAAAATGTCGTCACGATAGAGACACTTGTCCTCGCATCTATTCGCGTGTGTGCATTCTCAACCTCGGGAGTCTTGTCTGGTGGATATCGCACTTCTGCAGACACAAATGCGCGCTGTGGAAAAAGCACCTGTGTAAACATGTAGGTGGAAGAGCACCTTAATTTTGGTGAGAATCCCAGTGCGTGACAATTAACCGAGAGCCCTGAACTAATGGGGGCCTCGTGTAAAATTTGGGAAGTAAGCCCCATACACTAGAAGGGCACGCATTTGGGCTGGTTGGTTCACGATTACGAACATGTTGGGATTCTTGAGTAAAGAAATCAAGAAGCGCTCTTTTCCGAAGTCACAATCACACGACACCAAGGAGATCATAGAGGAACTCAGTAGTTTATGTACTTAAAACTGCAGAAATCATAAAACTAAGGCAAACTAAATTGGACGAATGAACACCAGCCCCAGGTGGGATACGAAGCCTCGGCTTCGTATTACGCTTACGATGCATTTACCATAGAGCTATGGCAGTGCCGTGTTACCGTCCACTTCCTTGGGTGTTTATTTATGCATGTCTACTACAGTAACCATGAGTGTAGCCAGTGCTACCACTCCCGCATTGGAGGCGGATGTAGGACATGCTTTCTACCGCAAGGGGTCGCGTGAGACGTGGATGAAGGCAACAGGCCGATCAACACTCGCACGCTCTCTGAAGGCATCAAAGCTGCCGGAGGCGAGACACTCGCTATGTAATGAGTGAGAGGGGAGGAAAACCGTGGGGCCTGGTTTTCGCAACTCGAAACGGCACGCAGTCAATATAAAATGACGATCTCGTTGCCACCTGTCGTAATGCGAGTGTGTGGGTTCGTATTCCACCTGCAGCCAGTTGATTTCTCGTCCACTTTTCTTTATCAATTCTACATTTAAAATAAATGAACAAGTTATTCCCCCTGTGGTTGCCATTACCTGTTGGCTTCAAGTGGTGGCGATCGTCGATAAGGTCAAACGCCCGTCAATATGGTCAATTTGCTCGTCTATAACGACGTTTCTACTGTCGACGCCATTGTGAAAGAATGCCAGCCGCTTCGAGGTAGCCAAAAGCCGCCGCGTCGTCCCACAGTTATCCCGGCTCCCAAACACCCCTGCCACGTGCTCTTGTTCCGCTCTTACTGCCACACGACCATTTCAAGAGAACGTGACGCGTATCGTTCGCCGTGAGATTGAAGCGGCGAGTCCGGCCCCCCTTCATCCACGACCCCTCGACGGTACCTTTGACCAAGCGGCCCCCGTGCACTGTTTCCATTATACAAGCAGTTGTGCAGCAAGAGATTGCAAACCTTGGCATCCTTACCGCCTGCTCTGTCACCCGACCCGATTCGGCACCCATTCCCATGTCCACAACCTTTAATGACCAGTATTTCGCTCTCAGACCACGCAATCCTGCTGAATGGCGAACCCCGGACGTCAAACCGATCTGCTTCCGCTGCCACCGAGTTGGTCATGTATCCCGCCACTGCCGCACCGGCTGGATGCCGCCGTACTGGAGCTCATTCCCTACTCCTCGGCTATACGCCGACGCTCGCCGTTACTCACCTCGCCACAATGTTACGCGAAGGACGAGTCAGTAAGACGAGCAACTATTTACAGGTTATATTTACAACAGTGGTTGCAGCGCTGACCGGTTAGATTCACAGCGCGAGCCCACTTGTTCGTCCTCTTCTTTTCTCGAGTGATGGCGCCCGCGCGCCTCGTACAAACAATCCAATACCACATGCGTGAAGCATATATATAATAAACTTATAAGCGAAATAAGGCCAAGACCGATTCACTGGAAATTAGAATCGATAGCAGTCATGCGCAGCAGAGCTATTACTAGGACGGAGAAAAAAGAAAAGAGGCTGCAGTTTCACCTGGAAAGGCGAAGCAGTATTAGTGACAGCGAAGCATAAGACAATTACACGAAGGAAGATTCCTCCCGTATATATGCGAGTAAAAGCCGCACCCCCCAAATAGAATGCAAATATTTTTTCTTAATCGACCCGAGAAGCAATAGCGTTCAGCCCTGATTCCTATCGCGCTCCACTGCGAATTTTCCCGCGGAGCGTACTCTCGCGCGTCGCAACTATATATAAAAAAAGTCGCTTACAACTTAAGAATACAGGAGAGGCGCCCCGCCCTGATCGCTGAAGCACAGCGGCCGATTGCCACCGCGGGTAAAGAAATAGTCCCACTGACGCGACTAGGCCCAGCTCGAATCGCGGGCTGCCATGTCCTCCGTCGGTGGGAATACGGGCCTTCCTGCTCATGACGTCAGTCAGAGTGCATGCCCATTGGTGGACGCTCGGGTGCATCCGCCTTTGAGGGGCAAATGCCGCTGCCTTCTAAAGTTGTACACGACTACAGATGGTGAGAGGAGGCGATCGAGGCGGTTTATGGCGGATTTCATAGTCGAAGTTGGAAAAATTGGATAAAATGGCCCACTGCAAGTAAGGCTCGTCTAAATTGCGGCAAGAAAGTGCGTCCTTCACACGAGCCTGTACGTTGGTTATGTCGCCTATATAAATTGTAGTAACATTTACTTAATAATTAAAGTAACAAACATCGCGAAATCCACGCACCATGTAATCGTGTAAATATCTCGCTGGATGATTACGAGCAGTCGCTATCACAACGCTGGAATTATGATGAACGCCGGCAGCCGGGGCGAACGGTTTGTACAACCATGCGATTCACCGCGACTCCAAAAATTACCTTCATCATAATCATCTGCATATTTTTATGTCCACTACAGGACGGCTTCTGTCAGCGATCTTCAATTAACCCTGTCTCTTAACTTAGACTATGCGATATGAAACACTTGGGGCGCGAAAAAACTGCCTAAGGAGGAAGAAAGCACGCACGAAGTTAGCAGCCATCTCTGCTCGCCCTTGATCATTCCAATGATTAACAACATTTGGATACGGCACGCGGGCCGCGTAAGCGTCAACCGCGCGCAGTCATTCGCAGCTGCGGCACGGCTAGATGAGAAGACGCGTGCTCTCCTCCCCATGCGCGTATTTGATTCACGTGACGTCCAACTACCCCAATATTGAGCCCAGCAAAATGAAGTTCGGTACCTCTGCTGTCATGAACTGGTCACCGGCATCCGATAATTCCGCTATTGCAGCTGTAAATCATCTTCACAACCGCGCACGTCAGCGCGGATAACTATGAGAATGCACCCTTCAACCCTGAACCACCTGCTGCAGAGCGCACGCAATAAGCTTCATTTAATCTGCCGGGATGCGAAGCACGCTTGAGAAGGAGCGCCCGTAACAAGAAGACGCCGAAGAAGCTGCAGGACTACGTTAGGCAGTAATGGACAAACAACCGCGTGTTTTTTTTTTTTTTTGCCTGTCTTGTATTTTTTTTTTTTTTTTTGCAAGAGGGGATATGTTATATAAGGCATCACTGCCGACTGCAGCGCCATTAGAAGGCGCGTGCTTGGGGCCGGCTTGAAAAGAAGATGACGATGGAATAAACGGTCAGGGACTGAGTAATTTAAACGAACTATGGCTATTGACTATTGACTATTTAAACGAACTGTGGCGATAGCTAAAGATGAACAAAAAAATGCACTACATACGTCTTTGCCAAAACCAGAAAGAAGATCGGCACTTTTTCGGTTCTTACGCAACAATAAAGATGTTCAACAGTCCGTATGGTCATTTTCTGCTGTTCTATCCCCCAAAGACGCGGCGGATTCGCTAAATATTATCGCGAAAGGGCTTGAAGCACACTTTTCTTCGCTGTGTCCCAGACCGAGGAGGTTCAAAATTTCAACATCTGAATTTGTAGAAGTTACCATGACAGAAATATCCGATGTCATCTTATCTGCACATCAATCGGCTCCTGGACCGGACCGTATCACCATTACTATGATTAAATTATTGTTTAGCTCTTTCCCAGATGAGCTCTTGAATATAGTTAACTGTTCACTACAATATACATGGATTCCAACCTCTTGGAAAATTGCAAAAATTGTGTTTTGCTTAAAAAACAAAACCTCGGATATATCTTGGACAACATTCGGCCAATTGCACTTACATCGAATCTAGTCAAAATTGTAGAAAAAGTAATTCATGTCCGGCTCCTTGAATTTACTTCTCGTGGTATTCTGTGCTCGAGACAAATAGGATTTAGGCCTCATTGTTCCATTTGGTCAGCTCACGTTGATTTAGAAAGCCGCATTCGACTCGCAGGACAATCAGGAGATATATCGGCATTGGTAACTTTAGATATTGCAAAAGCATATGACAGTGTCGAACATGAAATTTTAATTTCTCGATTAGTTAGCTGTTCTGTTCCAGACTATTTAGTAGCCTGGATACAAGAGTTCCTTTTCGATAGAGAATTTTTTTGTTTCAAGGATGGGGTGACATCGGATACGTATAAACAGACGAGAGGCGTACCACAGGGATCAGTTCTTTCGCCACTTTTGTTCAATATTTTGTTATCTTCTGTGCCAATCCATCAGGATGTACAACTCTATCTCTATGCTGATGACATTGCATTTTTCTCATCAGCATGGGATATTATTACGTTATACCAAATTTTGCAATCTTATTTGTCTGAACTCGAGTCCTGGCTGGACGGCCTGTCTTTTTCGCTTAACGTAAAGAAATGCGCTCTACTGGTGTTTCCATTGTCAAATCCTGTCTCTATTTCTCTTCATTATCGTAATCAGCCGATTCCGCAAGTTCCAACTTTGAAGTACTTAGGAATAACTTATGATGGTAGGATAAACTGGCAGCAGCAAATAGAAGCAAATGCTAATAAAGGAGAACGTGCAATAGCATTGTTGCGCCGGTTCAGCAATAAAAACACAGGGATGCGTAGATCTACGTTGCTGATGGTTTATAAGCTTTACGTCCGCCCCATTCTAGAATTTGGTTGTGTTCTTTTTTCAGGATGTGCAGCATACAGCAAAGACCTTTAATTCTACTGGAAAGGCAAGCGCTGCGTCCTCTGCCTCGGGCTGCCAAGTTTTGTGGCTAATAATGTTCTTTATCTGGAGTCCTGGAATTACTTCCGCTTGATTCCAGATTTAGCAACTACTGTCCTGACATTCCTGAAGCTTTATGATACACCCCTTTCCAATTGCAACCCGTTTTCATCAATTCACGAGAATCATTTTTCAGAACAGGATGGGGTGACGTTACCGACAGCCACAAGTTATTTTTGTTCAATCGCTGTTATCAAACTTCAAGTTAGCCGACCGCGCCTGATTTCTCCAAAACCTCATTCATACAAAATAAAACTCACTTTTGATGATATTTTTCCAAAACACGCAAAAACTTCTTCCTGTGCGCATACTTGAAGGTCTCCTTCAAGACCATCTTAGTCAATTTCCCGTCTCATTTGGTTATTTCTACGGACGCATCACAAAATTTAGAGTGGCAATCTTTTCGAATCAACTCAACGGGTCTTTGCTCTCCGTCTCGCTGATTACACTCCAATATTTCTTGCAGAATTTATGGCAGTTATTCTTGCCATCCGAAAATTGGGTCCACAGAATTCTAAGGTAATAGTTGTTACAGATGCGCTTTCGGTCTGTACACATTTAACTTCCAATATCAGTCAACCACCTACTGAGTATATTTTTCGACTCTTGCCCAGAAATTTACCAAAGTCCGCTTTGTCTGGGTCCCCGGACATAGTGGAATATTTTTAAATGAATCAGCTGACTCGCTCGCTTCGACATCACTAAATGGTCCGGTCATAAATATTCTTCCTGATTTCTCTTTTATAACAGGAGCTAGATTTAAACGCCTTTTATTGCTGAGTTGCCATGACTCGTCCATACTTTCTTCAGACGATTTTGAACATTTAAAATTCGGTGGAACACGAGCAAGTGCCTTTCACGCCAATGTGAGGTGACGCTGTCAACTTTCCGCTGCAGAGTTCCCCGCCTAAATTTTTATCTTCATAGATCCGGTTTATCAATCACTGACCTCTGCTCGTTTTGTAATCAACCGGAGACTATTGACCATTTCTTTCTTTCTTGCCACCGCTTCTCCTCCCTCCGTAGAATGTTTCTGTATTTCCAAGCAGTAATCTGGGTTTGGCACTTACACGCCAAACATTGTCTTTGGGGCCTGTCAATTAGGCACAAGTCAGGGTTCTATGATCACTGCTGTTCACAAATTTATTGAAGCATCCGGAAGGTTACGCTGCTAGGGCACCGACCGTGGGAACATGTTATTTTATGTTATTTTGTAGTTAGTTCTCTCTTAATTTTTATTTAGTTAATTTATGTATAGGACATCTTAAAATCTGTGTTAAGGATTGCCAAAATCCTTAATTTTTGATTATTCACCTTTACCATTTTTGTTCGTTGTAGGTGCATGTTTTATTTTATCCAGTGTGGCCAATCCCCCTCGTGGGTACGAGCCATGTTTGAGGCAACAACAACAACAACGACTGAGTAATGTCTCCTTCCAGTATCATGCACGGTACACAATAGCACGAATAGAATGGCAGGAAAACACCGAGCTCGCTGCTAATCCGAGGCAAAAAAAGAGATCGCATAACAAAGGTCCAACGCAAGTGGACATTTTAAAAAAGAACATCTGACAATGAGGTTATCAAAGACCGCCACTTCTTGCAGCCTATGATAACCACAGGCGGATCACTTGTTCATTTATTTAAAATGTAGAAGTGCCGTCCACGTGGAAAAACCGCTCCCCGGGGAGTTCTTGCACATCATGGGCAGTACAAGTGAGAGAACACGTAAATCATGCAGCCGATACACATCCGAGGCACGAGAGCAGCGCAGAACGCTTCTTCGCGACCTTCCAGTATTATTAATGTAAAATAATAAAGCTACATAGAATCCCCGGGTTCAATACTATCCGTACTAGCATTAGTACTATACAGCTCACCGCCCCCTACATCTCCCCGCTTTCAGTCTTACCGCTCAATGCGACGCCTGTTTCTTGGCCGATTCGCTGTAGTGGGTATATACCATTGCCCGAGATTATCATCAGCAGCAGCGCAAACGCGCTTCTCGGGGACGGCATCGGCGGCGACGCAGGCCCTGGTGGACGAGCCAATAGTGACGGCATAACTTCCACAAGCATGTCCACCAGGTACGCAAATGGACGCGAGAGATCGCAGACGATCGCTCAGCAGAGAACGGTTGAGCGCTCGCATTAATACCGGCCCTGCCAGATGCACAAGTCGGGCGAGGCTTAGTGATGGCTTTGCGTCGTATGGCACGTGGCGGCAACGCTTGCGAATCGTCATCTAGTGCTCGCACCGCAGACGCACCTGGCACGGCCGTCAACTGTACTGGCAATCGATTGCTGAAAAATTTCTTTCTATTGTTTTCACCACAGCTATGGGCGAGTGCAATTACACTTTGAATCTTTCCTATTGATTATTACGTAGCTCATGTGCATTGTTGGAATGAGACGATAGATGTTTGAGGTAGCGAAGTAGCAGCGCTAGTGAATGACACGAGCACGGCGTCGTCGCCTATAACTCTTAGCTATATAGGAAGGCGAGGGTCACGTATGATGATTGTGGAGGGACGAATTCCGTGTGGGAGTGAAATACGTCAAACAGCTATTTATATGTATTCCAGGTTTTTGTTGTATAGCATGTGTTTACGTTCGGTTTAAATGTGGACACAACTATTACTGGCGAGAAGAAAAATGTACAATCATTCATTCTATCTACCGGTGCTAACATACGGGGCAGAGACTTGGAGGGTAAAAAAGAAGCTCGAGTACGACTTAAGGACCGCACGAAGAGCCATGGAACGAAAAATGTTAGGCCTAACGGTACGAGACAGGAAGAGAGCGGTGTGTGGATCAGTGAGCAAACGGGGATAGCCCATATTCTAGTTGACATTAAGAGAAAAAAATGCAGTGGGCGTGCCGTGTAATGCGTAGTATACATACCGAATGGACCATTAGAGTTACAGAATGGGTACCAAGCGAAGGGAAGTGCAGTCCAGGATGGGAGAAAACAAGGTGGGGTGATAAAGTTAGAAAATTTACAGGCGCAGGTTGAAATCAGCTAGCGCAAGATAGGGGTAATTGGATATCGCTGGGAGGTGCCTTCGTCTTGCAGTGGACATAAATATAGGCTGATGATGATGATTAGTGGGGCTCAGGGGGCGTCTATGTACAGCGAACACGTGACCGGCTGAGTTGACACTACCCGCCGCGCAATTAAACATTGGTCCTTGCCTTGGCTCCCACCTGCGTCTGTTGTCCGGACGCTCGCCTTCCGTCGGTCACTCTCGTTGCTCAGTGTCGTCACCTGTAGCCGCGTCAACGCACGACACGCAGTTACCATGACCGTAGTGACTCAATCGCACCCATTCTTGGCGAATGGCCACGTACACATGCCCGACCGCACCCACCCAGTCTTTGTCTATTCTCGGGCATAGCGAGTGGCTCAAATTGTCAAACTCCGCAAGGCGGCACTCGCCAAGTGGCGCAGGGAGAAGACGCAAAGAAAGCTTCGCTTCGACACTCCGTCAGCTTCGTGCGACTGTCGTGCGTATGAAAATATCTCCCTTTAAGGAGAACTCTGTCCAATTTGCAAGTTTTCGCAGCAGGGGTTTGCACAACACTTGCTTGTGTCCCTGCGCTCTATATGAATTCCTTTTTGCGTTGCCCCACTATGCGAAATGTGGAAGTGAGCACCATACCTTTCGAGAAGGTTTGAAAGAGCGATACATGCACTACAAAATGCTGCCTGGCATATGCACTGTTCGTGTCATTTATATAATATCGCCTATACTCTGTCTATGCAGTACCATGGAAGTCGACGGAGACGAACCCTGCCGCTATGCTCCCAACGGGTGCCAAGCCTTCCCGCCAGCTGAGACCAGAACTGAACATGAGGCAACCTGTCCCCAACGGTGAGCAACTGCTCAAACATGTCGTCACGATAGAAGCGCTATCCTCGCATCTAATCGCGTGCGTTCATTCTCAACCTCGGAGTCTTGTCTGGTGGATATGTCATTTCTGCCGACGCAAATGCGTGCTGTAGAAAAAGCACTCTTGCACGTATAGATGGAAGAGCACCGTTTTGGTGGAGAACCACAGTGCGTGACAATTAACCGAGAGCCCTGAACTAATGTTTAAAATCTGGGAAGTAAACCCCACACACAAGACGGGCACGCATTTAGGCTGGTAGATTTCTCTTCCCTTGGTATCCATTCTGTAACCCTAACGGTCCACCGGTTATCCATCCTATACGCATTACATGGCCTGCCCAGCTCAATTTGTTCCGCTTAATGTCAACTAGAATATCGGCTGTCCCCGTTTGTTCTCTGGTCCACACCACTCTCCTCCTGTCTCTTAACGTTTGTCCTAATATTTTTCGTTCCATCGCTCTTTGTGCGGTCCTTAACTTCTAATCGAGCTTCTTTGTTACGCTCCAAGTTTCTGCGCCATATGTTAGCACCGGTAGAATGCAATGAGTGTACACTTTTTTTTTTTCAGCGACAGTGGTAAGCTCGCAGTCGGGATTTGGAAATACCTGTCGTATGCACTCCAACCCAATGTTATTCTTCTGTAAATTTCTTTCTCGTGATCAGGGTACCCTGTGAGTAATTGACCTAGATAAACGCACACCTTTACAGACTCTAGAGGCTGACTGGCGATCCTGAATTCTTGTTTCCTTGCCAGGCTATTGAACATGATCTTTGTCTTCTGCATATTCATCTTCAACCCAATTCTTACACTTTCATGATTAAGGTCGATTATTTCACCTCCACTGTTGCTGAATAAGACAATGTCACCTGCAAACCGAAAGTTGCTGAGATATGCGTCGTTGAGGCTCACTCCTAAGCCTTTCCTGTCTAAGAGCTTGAATACTTCTAAGCATGCAGTGAATGGCATTCTAGAGATTGTGTCTCCTAGCCTGACCCCTTTCGTGATAGGTATATTTCTACTTTTCTTCTGGAGAACCAAGGTAGCTGTGGAATCCTTGTAGATGTTTGCTAAGATATTCACGTATACCTCCTGTACTCCTTGATTACGCAATGCCTCTATGACTGCTGGTATCTCTACTGAATCAAATGCCTTTTCATAATCTATGAAAGCCATGTAGAGAGGTTGATTGTACTCCGCAGATTTATCGATTACCTGATTGATGACATGGATATGATTCATCGAAGAAGGTCCCTTCCTGAAGCCTGCCTGTTTTCTTGGTTGGCTCAAGTCAAGTGTTGCCCTGATTCTATTGGAAATTATCTTGGTGAATATTTTATACAATACTGAAAGCAAGCTAATGGGTTTGTAATTATTCAATTCTTTAACATCTCCCTTCTTTTGGATAAGTATAATGTGGGCGTTCTTCCAGCTCTCTGGTACACTTGAAGTTGTGAGGCATTGCGTTTAAAGGGCCGCAAGCTTTTCAAGCATGACATCTCCTCCATCTTTGATTAAATCTACTATTATTCCATCTCCTCCAGCAGCTTTTCGCCTGGTCAGTCTTTCAAGGCCCTTCTAACTTCATTGCTAGTTATAGAAGGAGCCTCTGTATCCGGTTCATAACTATTTCGATTGGAAGAAGCTTGGCTGTTTTGGGCACTGTACAGGTCAGTATAGAATTCTTCCACTGCTTTTACAATGTCATCGAAATTGCTGATGATATTGCCATGCTTATCTTTCAGTGAATACATCTTGCCTTGTCCTATGTCAAGCTTTCGTCTTACTGATTCCATGCTGCGTCCATATTTTACGGCTTCCTGAATCTTTCCCACGTTATACTTTCGAATGTCCCTTCCCTTCTACTTGTTGATCAATTTTGACAGTTCAGCGAATTCGATCTGATCTCTTGAATATAACTACTTCTTGGGCAAATTGGTGTTTTCTGAACATGATACTTAGTAGCGCAAAACTCGAAATAAAAGACAACATTGACAGACGAGAGTAAAGGAAAGACGAGCGCTACACTCACAACTGTTTATTTCGAAGCAAGGCTTGCTATATATACACAAACATACGCATGCGCAAACGCAGAAAACACACAAAGGGCGCCACTCAGCCGAAGGCAGAGTAGTCACATTATATGCTTAACAATCTCATTTCCGAATCATAAAGTGTCACGGTCGTTGGCTACGCATGCTAGACCATTGATTTGGATGCGGTAGGCCTCTAACAGTTCACGAGCGGTTTTGTTCTTACTTTTGCCTAAGATCCTGACATTAAAAAATGTCACAGTTTCGCCCTAAGGGCGAAGCAATGAATGCGATAGCAACACAGCAATGTCATACGAAGTAAGGTGAGCGGCTTTGGTAGCAATATGAATTGTAGTAAACAAGAGCTGATTAAGTAAGGAGGTGTGCTGCGGCGTAAGTAGACCGACATGACGAGAGACTCGATGACCACGAGAAGGCGCGTGTGAAACGGTGGTGTTGATGAGAAGCGCTTCCCGTGGGCAGCGCGTGCGAAGGGACACATCTGTAGCGCTGCACTGCCGATCTGGACAGCATTGCATGTGTAGCGTGCGTTGGAAAATGTGGCCCGACTATTACTAACTGAATGAACAAGCGTGGTGTGAGCGCGCACAAACAAACATGAATAGCTCACACTGAATGACTGCAGACAACGACCGTCAAAACTCTGGCAGCAAGCGGATACGCCGCAGCGGCGAACGTACGTGCGGTCTATCGCTTCAACGGAAACTGGGAGCATAAAGGTCAGAGCCGTGTGGAGATAAGAGACGGTGCGAGCGAGCGACGATCGCGGTTGTCGGCAGCGTAGAAGTGCGCCCCCCCCCCCCCCCCCCCCCCGCTCCCTCCGGCGCTGGCTTACCGCTTCCTTGCTTGCGCGTGGGAGAGATAAGAGACTGTGCGGACGAGCGACGAGCGCGGTTGTTGGCAGAGAAGTGCCCCCCCCCCCCCCCCCCCCCCTGCTCCCTCCGGCGCTGGCTTTCCGCTTCCTTGCTTGCGCGTGGGAGATTGAGTGCGTTCGCTCTCCGTGATAGCGCGCGTCCCCCGCACGCTTCCGCTGGGGCATACGGCGCGCGGCGAAGATTTTATCTATACGGAACCTCACGGCGACGGCGACGGCGACGCCGACGGCAGAAATCTGGTTGAAGTGTCCATATAATTGCTATCGCAATAAAAACAGCGGTTCACAGTCGGGACAAGGCCTGCAATGCGCAGACAAGTGCGCGGTGGTATCGTTCTTAAAAGATTTGCGTGCTCTCTCATTCGGTCGTTGACGCAGCGCCCCGTTCGCCCAATGTAGCTCTTGCCACAGCTGAGGGGAATGAAATAAACCACTCCAGTGGAACAATGCACGTAACGCTGAACGTGCTGTACTGTGCACCCGTTCGTAGCGCCACCCGTGATTCGAGGGCAGAGACGGGCCAGCTTGTTCGGGGCCGAAAAAAACCACTGGTACTCCGTACCTGTTCGCCACCTTCTTAAGGTTGTGGCTAACCTTGTGAAGGTACGGCACCACTTGTGTCTTTTTTCGAGCGTTGCGCTCGACTTCATCGCCCACCTTAGGCTTTTTGGTGCTTCTGGAGCAAACATTCCCCTACGGACGTCAACACCAAGCGAGGGTAGGCGGCTTTTAAAGCCGCTCAATCTGATTGTCAAAACTCGTCCCGATCCTGTGAACGCACGATTTCTTAAGCGCAGATCCCAGGCAGGTTGTAGCGATCCCTCGTTTAATAATTTTCGAGGGCGCAGAATCGTAAGGTAAAAGCTCTTTCTTAGCACGTGGTGAATTGCACGTGGCGTATTGTAGCACGTGGCGTATTGTAACCTATTTCAAGCAAAAAGATCTGTGCCTTTCGCAAGCAGACAAAGAAGGCGGCTTCAGTGTTTTACCTAAAGGTACTTTTAAAGACAAAGCTGTCATTGCCATCAACAAAAATTTCGCCTCCAAAAAGTCCGGACATCCTGCGTGAAGAAAACTTTTCTTCGTTTCTGCGAAGATAACAACCTAAAGAACTTGAGAAAAAACATAGCAAAAAGCAAAAAAAAACTTGCTTGCTGTGTTAGTGCAAAAATGCACAAGCCGGATATCATTTTCAGGGCGAACGTCAGTGAACGTGGCACTTGGCGACTCGAGGTCAGCCGTTTTTTGTTGAATTGCTTCAAACAACTAAAAGTTTATGATCCTTTTTTAGTTACTAACTCCGACGACATCGTCAGCTTTTTGCGTGATAATCGTAACATTGGTTTTGGCCTTTCTGTAGATATAGAAGAATTATTTTACTCTACATATAACGCAATCGCGAATTGTTTGTTGCTATCAAAGCACGCATAGATGCCCGTGGTGAATTGGAATTTCCGACTGCAATTGGTCTTAGTATTGACAATTTTCTGGCCTTATTAGAAGCCTATCTCAAAAGTACTTTTATTCTTTTTGACAACCAACTCTACTTACAAAAGAAGGGCATTTGTATTGGTTCGTGCTTAGCGCCTCTCTATGTGACCTATTTCTTTCTGAAATGGATATAATCCTTGACAACTGCTTTAAGAACACACATGCGATAGAAGTTTTTAGATATGTAGACGATTTTTTAATCCTTTTGGACGAACAGTGTTGCTCTACTGACAATGATGAAATCAGCACAGTTTTAGGCCTTCTTAAACTTTATGACAATGGCCTATCTTTTACGCACGAGATTCCGGTCAACAACACGCTGCAGTTCTTAGATTTAAACCTGAAGTTTTTAAAACAACATGTCTGTTGGAGCTATTCACCACGTGCTAAGAAAGAGCTTTTACCTTACGATTCTGCGCCCTCGAAAATTATTAAACGAGGAATCGCTACAACCTGCCTGGGATCTGCGCTTAAGAAATCGTGCGTTCACAGGATCGGGACGAGTTTTGACAATCAGATTGAGCGGCTTTTAAAAGCCGCCTACCCTCGCTCGGTGTTGACGTCCGTAGGGGAATGTTTGCTCCAGAAGCACCAAAAAGCCTAAGGTGGGCGATGAAGTTGAGCGCAACGCTTGAAAAAAGGCACAAGTGGTGCCGTACCTTCACAAGCATAGCCACAACCTTAAGAAGGTGGCGAACAGGTATGGAGTACCAGTGGTCTTTTCCGCCCCGAACAAGCTGGCCCGTCTCTGCCCTCGAATCACGGGTGGCGCTACGAACGGGTGCACAGTACAGCACGTTCAGCGTTACGTGCATTGTTCCACTGGAGTGGTTTATTTCATTCCCCTCAGCTGTGGCAAGAGCTACATTGGGCGAACGGGGCGCTGCGTCAACGGCCGAATGAGCGAGCACGCAAATCTTTTAAAGAAGGATACCACCGCGCACTTGTCTGCGCATTGCAGGTCTTGTCCCAACTCTGAACCGCAGTTTTTTATGTCAGGATCCTAGGCAAAAGTAAGAACAAAACCGCTCGTGAACTGTTAGAGGCCTACCGCATCCAAATCAATGGTCTAGCATGCGTTAGCCAAACGACCGTGACACTTTATGATTCAGAAATGAGATTGTTAAGCATATAATGTGACTACTCTGCCTTCGGCTGAGTGGCGCCCTTTGTGTGTTTTCTGCGTTTGCGCATGCGTATGTTTGTGTATATATAGCAAGCCTTGCTTCGAAATAAACAGTTGTGAGTGTAGCGCTCGTCTTTCATTTCCTCTCGCCTTTCAATGTTGTCTTTTATTTCGAGTTTTGCGCTACTAAGTATCATGATCTCTTGAGTTGGAGATTTTCATCTTCTGTCGTTTCTTTATTAGGTCCTTTGTTTCTTCTGAGATCAACCTAGTTACGGTTTCATTCATTACCTGTATGTTGTCTTTTTGTTCCTTTTCTAAAGCTGCATATTTGTTTGCAAGCACCAGACTGAATTGGGCTTCTTTTACCCTTACTGCCTCTAGGTTCGCCTGTTTCCTCTTTACTAATTTCACTCTTTCTCTCTTCAAATTGAGATAAATCCTAGACCTCACTAACCTATGGTCACTGCGTTTTACCTTACTTAACACTTCTACATCCTGCACTAAGCTTGGATCACCAGAGAGTACGAAATCTATTTAATTAATTGTTTCTCTATTAGAGCTTTTCCAGGTCCACTTCCTGTTGCTGCGCTTCCTGAAGAAGGTATTCATCATTCGTAGCCTATTCCTTTCCGCGAATTCTAGTAACATCTCTCCTCTTGCATTCCTAGAATCGATGCCGTAGTTGCCAATTGCTTGCTCACCAGCCTGCCTTTTCCCCACTTTTGCATTGAAGTCGCCCATGACTATAGTATACTGAGTTTGCACCTTTCTCATTGCTAATTCAACATCTTCATAAAATTGTTCTATTTCTTCGTCATCGTGACTAGAGGTTGGGGCGTAGGCTTGTACTACCTTCATTTTGTACCTCCTATTCAGCTTTATTACGACGACTGCTACCCCCTCTGCAATGCTGTAGAATTCATCAATGTTGCCCGCTATATTGTTATGGAGTAGAAGTCCTACCCCGGATTCTCTCTTATCTGGAAGACCTCTGTAGCAGAGCACGTGGCGGTTAGTCAGCACTGTGTAAGCCTCACCAGTTCTTCTACTAAGGCCAATATTATCCCAGGCAATGCCTGATAATTCTTCAAATAGTCCTGCTAAGCTAGGCTCACTCGGAGAGGGTGCGCGTGTTGAACGTTGCCAGGTTCACTTTCCATTGGCGGCCTGTCCGGTCCCAGAGATTCTTAGCACCGTCTGCTGCGCAGCAGGTCTGACCACCGCCTTGGTCAGGTGCTCCGCAGCCACTGGGGACTGAGGGCCATGGGTTAAATTTCGGAGTCAGGAGGGAGGTATTGGCCGAATACTGCACCAGGGAGGCCACTTCCTGTTCTGGTGAGGGAGTGACTTTGATGAAGCTGATGAAGATGAGGTGGTGGCGTGGAGCAGAGGTAGAATACCCGGCCTCAAATCTGAAGGTCGTAAGTTCGAATCCTACTCCAGTCCACTACATTTTCAAGCATGGAGTGGTGCCTGACACCGGCAATATATATATATATATATATATATATATATATATATATATATATATTGCCGAGAGCTTGCGGGGCTATACTAGTTCAGGTGTAACCAAACTAGGTAGGCCCCCTAAGCTTCGTCAAAGTCACCTCTATACTTAATGGAAAGAAATGCTAGAAAACGAGAAATGAACCGCCTGCAAAGCAGCCCACGAGGTCGTGGGTACGCGCAGCAATTAAGATACAGGCGTCGGTAGTGCGTTCGTGCAGCATGCCCGAACAGCAAAGCTCCGAAAGGGTGTTACAGCAAATGAATTGCACCGGAAATGCTGAAGAGCCGTACTTCTCCAGTTCGCTTGCGCTTGTTTTTTGTTTTGTTGTATTTTTAGAAAACGTTGTGGCTGCCTGTTCTGCAAAGTTTGCTACCGTGATTGTCTTTTGATTCCTTTTCTGTTAGCTTTGTCATATCTCCCCACCATTGTAATGCTGTGTGAGTGGATGTGGCGTCTACAATACCTAAATAAATAAACAGAGGAATCATTTAATTAAATAATTAATTTGTAGCGAACAAGTGAGACGCTAGTGGATGCAGCGCTACTGGCTCTATCCGCCAGTGGGTCGAGCGCTCTCGCTCCGCAACGGCTCTCGTGCTTGGAAGCTGTGACTGCCCTGCCCGTCGACGTTGCGCTGCTCCGTGCTCTGCCAGATAAACACCTTTATAAATGCAATAATTGATTATTTATTTATTAAATCATCAATATCAACATCAGCAGCAGAAGCAGCTAAAGCCTATATTTATGTCTACTGCTGGGCGAAGGCTCGTTCCAGGGGCCTCCAATTACCCCTATTTCGCGCTAGCTGATTCCTACATGAGCCGGCATATTTTCTAATTTCATCACCCCACATAATTTCCTCCCATCCTCGACTACGATCACATTCCCTTCGCACCCACTATGTAACTCTAATGACCCACCACGTCCTACGCACTACATGACCTACGCAGCACCATTTTCCTTTTTTTCTTTCAGTGGCAACTAGAACATCAGTTGTCGTCGTTTGCTCTCTGATCGACACCGCTCTCTTCCTGTCTCTTAACGAAGCGTCTAAAACGTTTCGTTCCGTCACTGCTTGCGCGGTCGTTAATTCCAATTTCTGCCCCATAAGTTAGCACTGGTAGAATTCAATGAGTGCGCAAGTTTTAATTTTTTTTTTGCTCCCAACAGCTGTGATAAGCTTTTAGTCAGGTTGTAGCAATGCCTTACGTATGCACCCCAACCCATTTTTGTTCTTCTTTAAACATCATTTGCATGTCCAGCATTGTTGAACAGGACGAGGCCATGTGCAAAGATAGCGTTGTAAAGATATTCGCCATTTAACCTCAATCCAAGGCCGTCCCTGTGTGATTGTCACAGACCCCGTGAACGAGGCGCAGACGCCGGACCAAACTCCAAAGCCGACTTATCAGCCTTCGAAAATAATCCCATGAAAGCAAGGACAATTAGTAATGGGCCCTCTGGTCCGCCACCTAACGCCGGTTTCTGTCCAAAGACCGAGTCAGAGCCCGGAGTTCTCAACACAACAAAATTATATTCTTCACACCAGGTAGTTACACATACAGAACGGCGAATATCTCAGTAACCTTCGGCTTGCAGATGACATTGTCCTATTCCGCAACAATAGAGACAAATTACAGCAAATGATTGAGGACCTTAATCGAGAAAGTGCAAGAATTGGGTTGAAGATGAATATGCAGAAGACAAAGATAATGTGCAATAGCCTGGCAAGGGAACAAGATTTCAGGATCGCCAGTCAGCCTCTAGAGTCTGTAAAGGATTACGTTTATCTAGGTCAATTACTCACAGGGAACCCTGATCACGAGAAAGAAATTTACAGAAGAATAAAATTGGGTTGTAGTGCATACGGCAGGCATTGGCAAATCCTGACTGGGAGCTTACCACTGTCGCTGAAAAGAAAAGTGTACAATCATTGCATTCTGCCAGTGCTAACATATGGGGCAGAAACTCGGAGGGTAACAAAGAAGCTCGAGAACAAGTTAAGGACCGCACAAAGAGCGATGGAACGAAAAATATTACGACAAACGTTAAGAGACAGGAGGAGAGTGGTGTGGATCAGAGAACAAACGGGGATAGCCGATATTGTAGTTGATATTAAGCGCAAGAAATGGAGCTGGGCAGGCCATGTAATGCGTAGGATGGATAACCGGTGGACCATTAGGGTTACAGAATGGATACCAAGAGAAGGGAAGCGCAGTCGAGGTCGGCAGAAAACCAGATCGGTTGACGAAGTTAGGAGATTTGCAGGCGCAAGTTGGAATACGCTAAAGCAAGACAGGGGTAATTGGAGATCGCAGGGAGAGGCCTTCGTCCTGCAGTGGACATAAAACATAGGCTGATGATGATGATGAAGTATAGCGGTAAATGTCAGAGCTAAATGTTGTATAAACGAATCTTGAGAGGCGTCCACGGCCACAGCAGCAACGAGTCACGCAGTACAGAAAAGCCAAACAGTGCATAAAAAACCACGCATTGCTTCGACAGGCGGGATGCTGCTGACTGAAATATTTTCTATTAACTGGAAATGACCCGCCAACCTGTGGTAGATGTGGAGAGAGGCTTACTGTGCTACACGTGCTCGTGGAGTGCAGGGAAGCCGAAAGAGAGAGAAAAAGACACTTCCCTTTAGCGTACCAGTACCGTCTCCCTCTCCACCCTGCTATGTTCCTTGGCGACGAACCTCTGTTTAGCACTAAAGCTGTTCTGGCATTTCTGAGCGATGTTGTACTGCATGTTATTTGCCCAATAGTTTCGTAGCGCGTCCTCTCTTCAGAGAGATGTCGCCGCGACAGTAGTTTTGCATAGCACGCGCCTCCAGGCCCTTACGTTTTCAAAGGGTCTGTCAAGGCAGTAGTGCTTTTTAAAAACATTTGTCTGTGATATATTTTCGCCTATCGTCATTATCTTGCAATTTGTTCTTTCGTGATCATAGTGCACCTCATTAGCCATTGCCATAATTTTATTACATATACATTTTACGCATTTTACAGCGATTGTTTTTAGGCCCTTTTACAGCCACGACACATCTACCTTTCGCAATTCATTGCTCCATTGTCAACTCATGAACATTGGCCTGGCGCTCTTTGGCCATATCTGGCCCTTGCGCCATTAAACACCATACATCATCATGAAATACGCAGGAGTTAACGGGTGGCACATCAGAAAGCAACAAAAGCCGCGATGTAACTCTCCTGAACTTGTTCGCTCAGAAAGAGACGCTACAATAAATACTGATATGGGTGTGGAGGGTCCAGGAAAATATATTTTCTGGCTGATAATGATGATGATGACTAAGAGTCCAACACGTCAACTACAAAATGAATATGAACACTAAGTGTCCAATCGTGTGCACCGTGCTGGTCTTGTAGTCAGAAGATATCGGCTTAGCTCGGGGCAAATCTGGAAGATGGAACCTCTTCCGGAAATGCAGACGCTAGATGAACTCGTCGACTAGCTTGCCGGGGAATCCCCTTCTTCCGCAGACAGTCAGTCTTCACGTTACATCTCTTTTGCAAAACAGGCCGGCTTAAACAGCGGAGCTGTTTAAGCCAGCCGGAATGTATGTGTTGAATCCAAAAATGTGGGCGATTCTCGCGGTTGTACAGAAGCAGTCCAAGCGCAATGGCACATGCCCCAGTGAACTACCGAAGCACATGCCCCGCTAAGTCTAGATAAGCATGGTTTTGACTACTTAAGCTTAGTCAGTCATTCATAACCAATTGATAGCCAATCAATAGCCAATCCAAAAAATTCCTTAAAATCCTGGGGATTACTTGGCAGTGCTTAGCCTAGCCCAAAAGTCAGGACTAGCTAGGTGCCCAACAGCTACGCTGTCTCTTTAGCATTGCGACTCGAGCGCAACCTACGCCAATTTTGTCCTCATGCAGATCCGACGCAGCTGGGAAATATCTGTAGATATTTGCTAAAATATCTGGGTATTACTCCTGTACATATTGAAACTGCAGCGCGCACACAAGAAACGAGGACAATTAGGCGAAGGTGACAGACAGGCCAAGGTCGATTCACATAGGTCGCGAAGCTTCGGGCGAAAAGCGGTTCAGAACCAATTGTCACCGACATCAGCAAGGGTGGTTATGGGAGCAGCGATTGAAGCGCGACTATGTTTGGGGGGAATAAACACTGGAAAAGAAAAAAAAGCATTTTTAAATTAAAGCGAGACGCAGTTAGATTAATTCAACGATAATAAAATTCCTAATTCATTTTATATATGCATGGCGAGAAAAGATACAACTGTATTTTACTAGATCATTATCAATATATACCTTTTTTTTCAGGGCCCACCGTGAGAGCGCCCATCGATAGCGGTGGGCGTTGACGCCGCTATCACTTGCAATGCCATGCAACTCTTGGAGTGCGTGGAAAGGCGTGCTCGTAAAGTTCACCTGTTACAATACGCCCCCCTCACATGTGTTGTGTTGCATGTCGACGTTTGCCTGAATTAGTTGACGCGGGTAGTTTTATTGTTTCTTAACCTGTGCAGTCAAAAGTAATAGTAGCGACCGTCAGATACTTGTTTACTTAGTTGTTTTCGCGCAACAGCGCTGGCCGACGGGCTTGGCGTCCGACGAAAGGACGAGCACTCAACGCAATCTACGCCCAAAGTGTTCGTCGGCCTCCTAAAAAAGTATGTTCTGTGCAGCGATGCGATTTCGACACCGGTACGGCTGATCTTTTCTGGCATCGCTTTTCGCGCTGAAAACTCGGAACGCCCATGAAGTCGAATGGCGGAGCATTTGAATATACAGCTCTAATGGCAGGCCTCCGAAAACAAATTTCGCGCCTATGAGAACAAAATGACGTCACTTCTGTTTTTGACGGATATGACGTCAAATTATTTTTTCTTCCGCCGGAAGTGTTCCCTCCTCACACAGATGGCGCTAATCCCCATGAACCGCCGGTAAGCAACCATGTTTTGAACGTATGGGCTTCTATGGAAGCTTCGCTACCAGGTATATCTACCTTGGACAGGCGCTGACTCGCAACTCAGTTTATTTTTGGAGGGAAACTGCACACATATATTTCAAGATTAATAGCTACCAACTCGTCCAACTTTGAGTACTTTTATTACTCCTGTACTTTTTCATTACTCAATGCCTTCATGACTGCTTGTATATCTACTGAATCAAATGCTTCTTCATAATCTATAACGCCATAAAGAAAGGTTGATTGTGCTCCGTAGATTTCCCCAATTACACGATTGCAGACATGAATGTTATCCATTCTAGAAGATCGCTTCCTTAAGCCAGCCTGTTCTATTCCTTGGTTCAAATGACGTGTGGCGCTGATTTTATTCGAGAGGGCTTGGTGAATATTTTCTGCATTACTGAAAGCAAGGTAATGGCCTCTTTTTCATCAATTCGTTAACATCTCCCTTCTTATGAATGTCTAATGCTGACATTCTTCACGCTCTCTGATACACGTGAAGTCGTGAGTCATTGCGAGTTAAGGGCCGCTAGCTTTTTAAACGTAATAACTCTTCTACTTTTGGTCAAATCCATCTTTTTTCTCTCTTCTGCCGCTTTCTCCCGAGACATGTCTTGCTAGTAAAAGAGCCTCTGTATCCGGTTTATCGCTGCTTCCAATGAAGGTTGTGCGGCTGCTCTGGGGACGGTACTGCTAAGTGAAGAATCCTTCCGCTCCTTTTACCGTGTCATTCCAAATTGCTGGTGAGATTACCCAGATTATCTTTCATTGCATATATGTTGCCATGCCAACTTTTCTTCTCAATGAATTCATACTACGGCCATTTCTTACAGCTTCCTGAATTTTTCCGACTTTAAAATTCACAATATCGCTGTCTTTCTTCTTCTTTATCAGCCTTGAAAGGTAAATAAGCAAACAAAAAGCGTAGGAACATTTAGGGCGCTCGCGAAAGACTTTCCGGAGGTTGTTAAAAACAGCGCTACAATGTTTTCCCGCCACTCTGTTTTTCCATCCCAGAAACCTACCATGTCCAGCAAAAGGTTGCAGATGGCGGGGAGGCCGCCTCTATATGACCGAACACCTGGTCGCGGCTCATCAAGCCCCGCGACACGTTGGTAAGGATCCAGTCGCAGTAACAATGCGCTATTCGTATTACCTGCGTAAGAGCTACAGCGGGACACTCCTAAAGCTACGTATCACCGCAGCATTCGAGGCCCTATCGCTCGCGTAGGAAGCTTCATTCGCAATGCGGAATTAGATATGCCAAAACACCGTGCAAAGCTTCAAGGCTAAAGAAGGAAACTAGATCCTTCCGGTTAAAGTGTCGGAGCAAAATCAGGGCCCGCAATGTCACAATCTCGCATTGCATAGCCGGGCAGAACAAGCAAAGAAACAAGTCCTATCGGTCAAGCCCAGGCCACCGCCGGAAGCCAACTGATTCCTGCCGACGTATCAGGGGGGGGGGGGGGGGTAGCTGGTGAAAGGGGGGGTGCGTCTCACCCCGATCACCCATACTCTCTGACGGGTGCAAATAAAGTGTATTCTGGCTCTCTCGCAATGGTCACAGGCAGGCAGGCAGGCAGGCAGGCAGGCAGGCAGGCAGGCAGGCAGGCAGGGCAGGCAGGGCAGGCAGGGCAGGCAGGGCAAGCAGGGCAGGGCAGGGCAGGGCAGGGCAGGGCAGGGCAGGGCAGGCATGAATTTACACGATTGCAGACATGAATGTTATCCATTCTAGAAGATCGCTTCCTTAAGCCAGCCTGTTCTATTCCTTGGTTCAAATGACGTGTGGCGCTGATTTTATTCGAGAGGGCTTGGTGAATATTTTCTGCATTACTGAAAGCAAGGTAATGGCCTCTTTTTCATCAATTCGTTAACATCTCCCTTCTTATGAATGTCTAATGCTGACATTCTTCACGCTCTCTGATACACGTGAAGTCGTGAGTCATTGCGAGTTAAGGGCCGCTAGCTTTTTAAACGTAATAACTCTTCTACTTTTGGTCAAATCCATCTTTTTTCTCTCTTCTGCCGCTTTCTCCCGAGACATGTCTTGCTAGTAAAAGAGCCTCTGTATCCGGTTTATCGCTGCTTCCAATGAAGGTTGTGCGGCTGCTCTGGGGACGGTACTGCTAAGTGAAGAATCCTTCCGCTCCTTTTACCGTGTCATTCCAAATTGCTGGTGAGATTACCCAGATTATCTTTCATTGCATATATGTTGCCATGCCAACTTTTCTTCTCAATGAATTCATACTACGGCCATTTCTTACAGCTTCCTGAATTTTTCCGACTTTAAAATTCACAATATCGCTGTCTTTCTTCTTCTTTATCAGCCTTGAAAGGTAAATAAGCAAACAAAAAGCGTAGGAACATTTAGGGCGCTCGCGAAAGACTTTCCGGAGGTTGTTAAAAACAGCGCTACAATGTTTTCCCGCCACTCTGTTTTTCCATCCCAGAAACCTACCATGTCCAGCAAAAGGTTGCAGATGGCGGGGAGGCCGCCTCTATATGGCCGAACACCTGGTCGCGGCTCATCAAGCCCCGCGACACGTTGGTAAGGATCCAGTCGCAGTAACAATGCGCTATTCGTATTACCTGCGTAAGAGCTACAGCGGGACACTCCTAAAGCTACGTATCACCGCAGCATTCGAGGCCCTATCGCTCGCGTAGGAAGCTTCATTCCCAATGCGGAATTAGATATGCCAAAACACCGTGCAAAGCTTCAAGGCTAAAGAAGGAAACTAGATCCTTCCGGTTAAAGTGTCGGAGCAAAATCAGGGCCCGCAATGTCACAATCTCGCATTGCATAGCCGGGCAGAACAAGCAAAGAAACAAGTCCTGGCCATCGCCGAAAGCCAACTGATTCCTGCCGACGTATCAGGGGGGGGGGGGGGTAGCTGGTGAAAGGGGGGGTGCGTCTCACCCCGATCACCCATACTCTCTGACGGGTGCAAATAAAGTGTATTCTGGCTCTCTCGCAATGGTCACAGGCAGGCAGGCAGGCAGGCAGGCAGGCAGGCAGGCAGGCAGGCAGGCAGGCAGGGCAGGGCAGGGCAGGGCAGGGCAGGGCAGGGCAGGGCAGGGCAGGGCAGGGCAGGGCAGGGCAGGGCAGGGCAGGGCAGGGCAGGGCAGGGCAGGGCAGGGCAGGGCAGGGCAGAAGACAAGACACGTTTTAACTGTGCAGCTCCTATTCGCGCCATTCCTGCTAGCTACGCCCGATGCAGGGGCTATAACTAGTGTATTACACTTTTCAGCCTCTTGTGAACAGACTCGAACACTCTCAGATGTATTACAGCGTCGTAGTGGAAGATGGCGGGGGATTTTTGAGAAAAAGGGGAAACCAAAAGCGCGGTTTTCATAAGTCACAAGCCCACGACGCCAACAGACAATGACCACAAAGAGATTTTAGAGGAAATCAGTGGTTTATTTACTTTGAAAATGTAAAGACGTTTATAAACTGCGCAAGAAAACGAAGACACAAGATAGAAAACGCACACGACACCACGAGCGCACCACTGCGCTCGTGGTGTCGTGTGTGTTTTCTTTCTTGTGTCTTCGTTTTCTTGCGCAGTTTATAAACGTCTAAAAGCTATGAACCAACTAGCCCGCCGGAACGTTCTACAGAAAATGTAAAAAAATTTAAACAAACGCAAACTAAACTGGACGAAAGAACAACCAGCCGCAGGTGACATACGAAGCCGTGTGTTTGCCGTCCGCGTGCGATGAATTTACCATAGAGCTACTGCGGTGCCGTTTAACTGTACACTTCCTGGGGTATTTATTTATGCATGGCATCGATAGCAACCCTGTGTGTGTTAGCCAGTGCCACCATTCCCGGCATTGGAGGTGGATGTAGGACACGTTTTCTACGGCAATGTGTCGCGGGAGGCGTGGATGAATGCAACAGGCCAATCAACACTCGCAGGCTTCCCAAAGCATCGAAGCTGCTGGAGACGAGACACTGGCTATGTAATTAGCGAGAGGAAGGGGAACCGTGGAGCCTGGTCTTGGCAAGTTAGAACAGCGTGAAGCCAATATACAATAACGATCTTATTGCCTACTGTCGTAATGCGAGTGTGCGGGTTCGTATTCCACCTGCGGCCAGTTGATTTCTCGTACACTGTTATTTCCCTTCCTTATAAATGAACAAGTGATTTCCTCTATGGTTGCCATTACCTCTTGGCTTCAAGGGGATCTTTGATAAACTCATTGTCAGCTTTCTTTCGAAAGCGTCCATTTGCGTTGCACTTTTGTTTTCTGATCTCTGGTTTGCCTTTGTTGCGCAGCGAGCTCGCTGTTTTCCCACTATTCTATCGGATTCGTGGCTAATATGTAATATTAGCAGTGCGACCGAACGCAAGCGTAAACGAAATGGGCCACACTTATGCAGAGTATAAGGTGTGCATTTTCTTATGTCACATGCTTGGCTATACCGCCAATGTTTGCAGGTTCCACGGTGCGCTTGAGGTTTCGAGGCCTCGACAACCAGGAGACCAGCGAGTTCATGAGGCTCGTGGAGTCAGACGATGGCGATTTCATCGTGATCTTAAAAAGAATTCGCACAGGATCGGGCCATTTCACCCTAACTGTGAGCAGATTAGGACTCATTCGGACCCAATTCAGCGCTTTAATTCAGCTAGGGAATACCAGCTTAAAATGGAGATCGGAAGTGCCAGACGTGGCTGACCCCGCAACAGCGGCCCCCAGGCTGCCACTGACAGAAGAATTTCTGGGACATTTGAGCCAGGGCCCTGAACTAAAGGTAGTGTTTCGCACATGGCCATTGTAGTGAGAACCCGAAGCAGCCTGCGGCCACTGAAATTAAATTACAAATTACCACCTCCTCTGTGAATTTATTTCTGAAACACGTTTTCCGCCCCTGTACTTTCTCTTATTGAAAAAGAAAACAAGAAAAAAAAAGGGTGCTCCATAGATGAAAACACTTAATGCACCACATTATTTATTATTTTCAACCTGCCAAAATGGTGCCACGTGAAAAACAATACCTACAGGATTTCAGGGTGCTCAGGCACTTCCACTTTTCAAGTTGCCGTACCCGCTTCTTTCGCTGAGGTTGCTCGTGCAAGTCATTGCTCGTGCCCGTTATATGGTCACAGCAGGCTGCGAATGTCATCGTGCTGCTACACACTTTTTTTTCCTGCTTGGCTTGCCTGGCATGATAACATACGTGTGGAGTTAAATATAAGCTTGCAGACCCTTTTCATGGAGTTACTGCAATAGTGACTTATAAAATGCGTTGTGCATAACCCACCATTCATATTCGTTACCGTGATCACTGTTCAATTTCGCATCTTTATGTACACTTTCTCCAATTGTGTTTGTCCCAAGCCACGTCCGACGTAGATGATGGGCATCCGCTGCAGACGCAAGACCAGAGCACTTCGGACACTGGACAATAACTCGGCATGCTTGTTCCCTAGCACAAGTGATGGCTGGTGCAAGGGCCGCCCCTGTCCGAAGTCTCCGGAGAGAGACTTCTTCCACCCGAGAAAGATTTTGGGGCAGGGACCAGACACGCGTGGGGGATGAGGGCACGCGTGTCACGCCGGAGGAGGGATTTTCGGGCAATGAAAACAAAGCGAGCGTCAGTCGGAAGGGAAAGAGGATGGGTTGCGGGTGTCGAGAAAGAGTGAGCGATGCGGTCCATGAGGTCATCGTTGTGGTCAAGAACGTGTGCTAGTGGACAGTATTGTTCACACGTGTAGAATTGTGAATTTTCTGCATCTGCTCACAAATAAGCAACGTTTTCGTTATTTAGAGTTGCTTAACTGCGCCGAGGCTGTCAGTATAGAGGTGGTCTTCGTTGATGTTAGGCAAGCTGACGAGGGTTTCTATCGCATCGTGTATAGCCTGTAGCTCAGTTAATAAGGGGTCTGAAAAATCGGTTGCATAGCTGGGAGTGGCTTGAATATCAGGGTGTGCAGGACTCGAAGGCTATTTGTCCTGCTCTTGAGTTAATCGCCGAGTCCGTGTATCTCAAATCAATGTCCTAAATGAAACATGAAGAACCGCCCAGATACATGAAAACATGAAAGTCAGCTTTGTCAGACCACTTTCCAAGAAAGGATCGCGAAAACTTCACGAGAATTATCGGCCAATTTCAATTCTGTCATCATTGGCAGGCATATTAGAAAAATAGCCCATGTTAATATGGCTTCATTCTTTGAAAGTTTAGCCTTATTAACCCAGCAAAGTTTGGATTTCTCTCAGGACAAAGTACCAGAGGCATGTTAGAAAATTTTAATGACCATATCTGTGACGAAATTGATAAAAGCGATGTTGTATTGTCTCTCTTCGTTGACTTACAAAGAGCATTTGACACATCAGAGCATGAACTGCTACGTTCAAGTAAGCAGCTATGGTTTCAGATGTCCGTATCATACATTTAAACAAAATTATTTAACAAGTAGACAGCAATATGTCTGTGTGGCAGATTCCTATAGTTCTATGTTGTGTGTTAAAGGAGGTGTGCCGCCAGGGCCCGTTTTGGGACCGCTCTTGTTTAATATTTATATCAATGATCTTGCTTGCTTACCGCTAAAATCAACAAGTTATTTAGACGCTGATGATCCGGCTTTTGCTATATCAAACAAATCTATGAACGAAGCCGCTCGAGTACTACGGTATGGTGTATCTAAACTACTTGATTGGTTCGTTGACAAGGAAATGTTTATTAATGAATCGCAGACTAACAGGATATGCATTCACAGTTGATATAAAGAGGTACCTACACGCACATCCTACACGCACAACCTACACGCACATCCTACAACACTATCGCTTTCACGAAGAACACTACCCCCACCGCATAATGCTCTGACGCGAGAGGAAACCGTAATATGGCGAAAACTCCAAACAAACACATATCCACATTTGAGTCTTTACCACGCCATACACCCTGCTCTGTATTCCTATAAATGTCCACACTGCGATCAATGTGCAACGCTTTACCACATGGTATGGGCTTGCGCAAACACACCACAGCTCACACTCATAACACACCCCACCACACGGCAATGGGAGGCAGCGCTGTCCAGCTCCGACTCCACGGACCAGCTCAACCTGGTCAACCGAGCGAGAAGGGCAGCTAAGGCCGCTGGACTCCTGGACTGAGGGGACCACCCACTGCATAGCGGAGGAGCTAGCTACGCTCGCGTGCTCTTTCGATTAAAGTTTATTCTCTCTCCCTCTACAGGAATGGCAAGAACCATCAAAACGTAGATGCGCTAAGCCGATTGCCATTACCAGAATGCACCGACGAGCCATGGCCACCAGGCGACGTACTATTGTTTGAAGCGTTCTCAAGACCTCCGTTTGCAGCTGCAGAGATAGCACGTTTGACGCAGAAAGACAATTTCCTGCAAAGGATATACAAGTCAGTACAGGATGGCACCGTGGAGAAACTCACTGGAGATGAGTTCACTCCTTACCGAAGAAGAGCGACTGCACGGGCAACTGATCGCGAGTGTCTCACGATTGGATCACGGGTGATTATACTGAGCTCAGCACGGTCTCACGTTCTGGATCTTCTACATGCTGGTCACCGATGCATGGTAGCTATGAAGAAGGTCGCAAAAAGCTACCTATGGTGGCCCAGGATTAACAAGGTTATAGAAGAAACAGTGCGACAGTGCCGTGAATGCCAGTCAACGCGGAAGAGCCCACCCAAAGTTCCTATCCCCACCTGGGACCGTCCCCAGACACCATGGAACACAGTGCACATTGATTTTGCGGGGCCACTACACGGGCACGCCTATTTTGTTGTGGACGCGTACACAAAGTGGGTGGAAGTCCGTCACATGA